>NW_026607130.1:287500-335000 GCF_029890125.1 Rhinichthys klamathensis goyatoka | reverse complement strand
CGACGCCGTGATCATCGGCACTTCCATGGTCCGTCATGTCCGTGCTACCTCAGGTAAGGGTAAGGTGCGCACTCACTGCTTTCCCGGTGCTCGTGTTCTTGATGTCGCCGCACAGGTTCCCGAGATCCTGAACGGTGACGAGCGCGTCGGAGCCGTTGTCCTGCACGCGGGAACGAACGACGTCCGGCTGCGGCAGACGGAGGTTCTGAAGAAGGACTACAGGAGCCTGATCGAGACGGTACGCAGCACAGCGCCTGAGGCAACGATCATCGTGTCTGGACCGCTTCCCACGTACCGACTAGGACAGGAAAGGTTCAGTAGACTATTTGCTCTAAATTAATGGTTAATGTCATGGTGTAATGAACAGAAACTGCTCTTTGTAAATAATTGGAATCTGTTCTGGGAGCGACCTAGGCTCTACCGTGCTGATGGCCTGCACCCCAGCAGAATCGGAGCGGCTGTTCTGTCGGACAACATCTCCAAGACGTTGCACACCATCTGACTAGTAAGTCAAAGTCCAATTCTCAGTCTTTGCTGTCCCAAATTAATTGATATAAGTAGTGTAGAACATGATATAGAAACTGTGTCTATTCCTCGTCTAGTGAGGCCAAACAATAAATCTAGTGTAGGATCTAGGAAAAATCTTATTGTAATTAAACCAGAAAATCTAAATATCAGTGAATTCAATTCAATTCAATTCAAATTTATTTGTATAGCGCTTTTCACAATACATATTGTTTCAAAGCAGCTTTACAGAAAGTGCATTTCAGAAATGTACATAGAAGAACATTTACATTGAACAAAAACAATTTCTAAAACTAGGTCTTCTAAACATTAGATCGCTCACACCTAAGGCGGTTATTGTAAATGAAATGGTCACAGATAATAGCTTCGATGTACTTTGCCTTACTGAAACCTGGCTTAAACCAAATGAGTATTTCAGTCTAAATGAGTCTACCCCGCCAGGATACTGTTATAAACATGAGCCCCGTCTGATCGGTCGTGGCGGCGGTGTTGCAACAATCTATAGAGATATTCTTAATGTTTCTCAGAAAACAGGTCACAGGTTTAATTCGTTTGAAGTACTTGTGCTAAATGTTACGCTCTTAGATGTAAGAAAGAAATCCCTATTATCTCTAGCCTTGACTACTGTATATAGACCTCCAGGGCCCTACACTGATTTCCTAAAAGAGTTTGCAGACTTTCTCTCAGATCTATTGGTCAATGCCGATAAAGCAATAATTGTTGGAGATTTTAACATACACGTAGATAACACAAATGATGCGTTAGGGACTGCGTTTACAGATTTATTAAACTCCTTTGGGGTCAAGCAAAACGTCAGTGGTCCCACTCATCGTCTAAATCATACACTAGATTTAATTATATCATACGGAACCAATCCAACCGATATAGATATTATACCGCAAAGTGACGATCTCACTGATCATTGCATGGTAACGTGCATAATACGTACTGCTGAAATTTGTCATGTTGCGCCGCGTTATCGACCAGGCAGAACAATCCTTCCAATCACTATAGATAGATTCTCAAATAGCTTACCTGATCTATCTCAGCTGCTCAGTGAACCCAAACAAACAGATGAACTAGAGGAAATGACCAGCAGTTTGAGCACCATTTTCTCTAGTACATTAGATATTGTTGCACCAATTAGATTGAAAAAGGTTAGAGAGAAAACTAAAGCACCATGGTACAATAGTACTTCACATGCTATCAAGAGAGAAACTCGTAACTTAGAGCGTAAATGGAAACAAACTAATTTAGAGGTCTTTAGAATCGCGTGGAAAGACAGTGTGTCACGTTATAAAAAGGCTCTAAAAGCAGCCAGGGCTGAGCATCTCCGCAAACTAATAGAAAATATTAATATTAATATTATTAACTCGTCTTTATTCTTAGGTCATGTTCCAAAAATATTCAAGCTGGCAGTAATAAAACCTCTTATTAACAAACCGCAATTAGATCAAAATAACTTAGCAAATTACAGACTCATTTCAAATCTTTCATTTATGTCTAAAATACTAGAAAAAATTGTGTCCGCTCAATTGTGCTCTTTCTTGCAAGAAAATGACATATATGAAAAATTTCAGTCAGGATTCAGACCACATCATAGCACAGAAACTGCGCTAGTTAAAATTACAAATGATTTACTTTTAGCTTCTGACCAAGGCTGTATCTCAATACTAGTTCTACTCGATCTTAGCGCTGCGTTCGACACTATAGATCACAAAATACTCTTGGATCGACTACAAAACTACACTGGTGTTCAGGGACAGGCATTAAGCTGGTTCAGATCGTACTTATCGGACCGTTACCATTTTGTCTGTTTAAATGGGGAAAAATCGAAGATAACGTCAGTAGACTATGGAGTGCCGCAAGGATCGGTGTTAGGCCCTCTGCTATTCTCAATATATATGCTGCCACTTGGTAATATTATAAGAAAACATGGAATTAATTTCCACTGCTATGCTGATGACACTCAATTATATATTTCATCACGACCAGATGAAAACACTAACCTATCTAAATTGACAGAATGTCTTAAAGATATAAAATGCTGGATGACGTGTAATTTCCTGCTATTAAATCCAGATAAAACTGAGGTATTACTTATTGGTCCAAAAAACTACCCACAAAATCTCTTACAATACAACTTTAATTTAGAAGGATGTCCTGTTACCTTATCGACTACAGTAAAAGACCTGGGTGTTATACTAGACCGCAACTTGTCTTTCGAAAATCATATTTCATATGTTACAAGAACTGCCTTTTTCCACCTTAGAAACATTGCTAAATTACGTAACATGCTATCTGTTTCTGATGCAGAAAAGTTAGTTCATGCATTCATGATCTCGAGACTAGATTACTGTAATGCTTTATTAGCTGGTTGTCCTGCATCCTCAATAAACAAGCTACAGTTAGTGCAAAATGCAGCCGCTAGAGTTCTTACTAGGTCAAGAAAATATGATCATATAACACCGATTTTATCATCTCTGCACTGGTTACCTATTAAGTTCCGTATCAATTACAAAGTACTACTACTGACTGGCCAGATTGGCTCAGTCTGTTGTGATTGGTCTACTCTGCTCTGATTGGCCAGACAGCTCAGTCTGTTGTGATTGGTCTACTCTGCTCTGATTGGCCAGACAGCTCAGTCTGTTGTGATTGGTCTACTCTGCTCTGATTGGCCAGACAGCTCAGTCTGTTGTGATTGGTCTACTCTGCTCTGATTGGCCAGATTGGCTCAGTCTGTTGTGATTGGTCTACTCTGCTCTGATTGGCCAGATTGGCTCAGTCTGTTGTGATTGGTCTACTCTGCTCTGATTGGCCAGATTGGCTCAGTCTGTTGTGATTGCTCTACTCTGCTCTGATTGGCCAGACAGCTCAGTCTGTTGTGATTGGTCTACTCTGCTCTTATTGGCCAGATTGGCTCAGTCTGTTGTGATTGGTCTACTCTGCTCTGATTGGCCAGACAGCTCAGTCTGTTGTGATTGGTTTGCCGCGTACAGTGCGCGCGCCAAAAACAAAAACACCCATTGCCAAAACAACGTCAGCTCTGCTTGTCCTAAGGCTTCCTACATCGTAAACTAAAGACAGTAAAAAACAATGACGTCGATTGTACCATATCAATCCGAGCGTGAGTGCGAGTGCGATGATGAAATATTGGAAAAACTATTCATTCAACCCGAACCTCCATCGCAAGGACGACTCGAGCAGGACGTTTCTCAGTGATACGCTACTCAGTTTGAGGAACATTATGAGATGTTGCAACTGTAATTCCTCATCATCAGCATTAACAAGTGCATGTCCAACAACAAACCAATGATTTTACTTGTACTTATTTATTTGCCGCATATTTTTCTAACTTATTGTGGTGAACATGTGGAAACTGTATCAATAACAGTGCATACATTAGCCGAGCTCTAGAGTGAATGACTGATATAACATAAACGTAGGTAAAACAAATCTTTCCTCAAAGTAGTGAGAACGACAGACAATCTGCATTACATTTTTTTCCGATTGCTAAACGACAGTGAGCTCAACTGGAGCTACATGTGGAAAACTCTAACTCCAGTCTGCACAGCAGCAGTTCATGTGGACCAAACTCTAGTTCGTTTTTCAGTGCTTGAACACAGTTTTCAAAACTCTACACACTTATCCCATGACTTTAACCACAACCTGCACAACACTGTGGATTTACAGCACTTTGTTCAAATGCTAACACACTGCTGTCAAAACTGTGAACCATACATTCAAAACAGAATAGATTTCAGCCTTGTGCCTTTCACACACTGCTGACTGCACTCTCTCTCACACACACACACACACACACACACACACACACACACACACACACACACACACACACACACACACACACACACACACTCTCTTCTTCTCTTATGCTGTCCATCGATTTCGAAGATGACGTCACTTCTAGGATGCATTATTGGAGTGTTGGTGCAACCGCTGCTGACGGCGGTGCCATTGAAGGTGACTGTGAAGCCCAATCCGAGAGCCACATGTCCTACTGCAGTAAGGACAAGTGAATACTGAGTCTGGGTGTGAATATAGTTGTGGCTGTGCGCGTTGGAGTCTGCGCTGATGTAGCTCGGTTCTATGTTGAGCGCGCTTTAATTCGATCTGTTGGGCCCCCAGATCACATGCAGAACTCCATGCCTGACGGTTGGCAGCTTTTGTTTCCAGAACTCCAGGGCTGATTCCACAGCTTTTCAGGGTCTCCTTGAGATGATCCTTGTATCGACGCTTCTGACCCCCAGGTCTCCTGTTGGCTGCATGTATCTGTCCATAGAGGACTTGCCGGGGAAGGCGGTGGGAGGGCATGCGGATAACGTGACCAATCCATCGCAGTTGCCGCTTAGCAAGGATTGCCTCCATGCAGCTGGAGTTGGTGCGCTGCCGGATGTCCGCGTGGGAGATTTTGTCTTTCCATGTGACCCCTAGTATACGTTGCAAACATCTGATATGAAAACCCTCAAGACACCGAATATGCCTGCGGTAGGGAGTCCATGCTTCAGCACCAAACAGCAGGGTGGAAACGCAGACTGCCTGGTAAACGGCCGCTTTGGTGAAAGTACGGAGATCTTTATTACCAAAGACTCTAGCTCGAAGTCTGCCAAAGGCAGAGGAGGCGAGATTAATGCGTGCCTGGATCTCGCTGTCTATGAGGCAGGTGGGTGTTAGAATGCTTCCAAGGTAGCTGAAGTGCTGAACAACCTTTACTGGTGAACCATGAATATAGAATCCAGGGGGTGTGGGGGTAGGGACCATGGTCTGTACAATGATTTCTGTCTTTTGAATGTTAACTTGTAGGCCACAAGCTTGATAGACTGCGCATACAACATCCAGTGTGTGCTGCATTGCGGTAGGGCTGTGGGCTAGGAGGGCACAGTCATCGGCATATTGCAGTTCATGAATTGAGAGAGTAGTGCACTTGGTGATGGCTTGCAGGCGGCGAAGGTCAAAGAGGTTCCTGTCCAGACGAAACTGCAGGCAAACACCCTCATCGGGGCTGAGGGAACTGCGGGAGAGGAGGGTGACTGCTGCCAGGAAGAGGTTGAAGATCACTGGAGCCAGTACACACCCCTGTTTCACTCCTACCTGCACAGGAAAGGAGGGAGATTGAGATGTACCCATAGTCACACAAGCCTGCATGCCAAAATGAAACTGTTGTAGAATGTACAGAAATCTTGGTGGCACCCCAAACTTCTCCAGAATGACCCAAAGGACTTGACGGTCAATGGTGTCAAAAGCCTTTGCCAGGTCGATGAAGGCAATGAACAGGTCTTTGTTCTGTTCTCTGGCCTTCTCTTGCATTTGGCGCAGGACAAAGATCATGTCGGAGGTGGAGCGATCCTTCCTGAAGCCGCACTGTGACTCAGGAAGGATCCTTTCTGTGATGCTCTTGGTAAGACGGGACAGCATGACCCTCGTTAATACTTTCCCTGCCACAGAGAGCAGGGATATGCCACGACTGTTACCACAGATGGACTTGTCACCTTTTTTCTTGTGAATGGTAACAATGTGTGAGTCTTTCCAGCCTTGAGGAACAGTTTTTTGTGCCCATACTATCTGGATAAGTTGGTGGAGGGTTTTGGTGAGCAGGTACCCGCCTTTCTTTAGAGCTTCTGCAGGGATTCCATCAGGACCAGCAGACTTATTGTCCTTGAGGCTTCGTACTGCTGTGAGGACTTCTGAGAACTCGGGTGGGTCGTCAAGCTCATGTACAAGTGGAAGCATTGGGAGGCGCTGCAGGACAGTGGGGTCAGTCGGATTATTTTGATTGAGAAGGGTATTAAAATGCTCAGCCCAACGCACAAGAATTTCTTGTTTGTCCTTGTGCAGAATTGTACCATCTGCAGATCTGATAGGGGTGATTCTACGTTTTTGGGGTCCATATAGTGATTTTATTGCATCGTAGAAGGCTTGAGAGTTGTTGGTGTCCGCATAGCCTTGGATTTCATGGGCTTTCCTAAGCCACCAATCATTCTCCATTATGCGAAGCCGGCGTTGCACCTCAGCACGGATATTACTCCAGTGTGAGCGCAAAGAGGGAGATTGTGGATTGGAGAGGTGAGCGGTGAAGGCTTTACGCTTCTCCTCCAGAAGGACCAATATTTCGGGGCAGCTATCGTCAAACCAGTCCTGGTGACGCTTAAAAGTGAAACCAATTGTGTCAGTAGCGGCTTGTTGTATAGCTGAGCTAAAATTAGCCCATACGCTTTCCGCTGTATTGTGTAGGGGATGAGTGAAAACAGAGGAAAGGTTATTAGCCAAGCAGCGACGGTACGTAGCAGTGACGTCAGGGGATTTTAGGGCTCGGAAGTTGAGCCGCCTTGAGGGTTGATGCCTAGTGTGTTGGGGTCGGACCTTTAGGTGTATCTTGGATCTGATCAGCCGATGATCTGTCCAGCACTCCGCACCACGCATTGCTCGGGTAATGGAGATTTCATGTAGATCTTGTTGCCGGGTAATAATGTAGTCGAGTAGGTGCCAGTGTTTGGATCTGGGGTGCATCCATGATGCTTTATATTTGTTTTTCATTTGGAAAATTGTGTTGGTTATGACCAGTTTGTGCTCAGAGCAGAGGGAAAGGAGTCGCAGACCATTCCGGTTTATGTTGCCTAATCCATGTTTCCCAATTACCCCAGACCAGAGCATGTTGTTGGAGCCTACTCTGGCATTGAAGTCTCCCATAAGCACAAGTTTATCAGTGTGAGGAACTTTGAGGAGAGCTGCGTCGAGAGACTCGTAGAAAACGTCTTTGATGCTTTCTTCAGCATCTAGAGTTGGCGCATAAGCACTTAGCAATGTTACATAGCGACCCTTTGCAAGAGGAATGCGCCAAGTCATCAGCCGCTCGCTGATTCCCACAGGAGACTCTGGAATGTTCTGGAGCAGTCTACTCTTGATAGCAAAACCTACTCCATGTAGACGGCGGGTATCTTCTGGAAGACCCTTCCAGAAGAAGGTGTATCCTTGCCCGACTTCTATTAGGGAGTCCTCTCCTGCGAGCCGGGTCTCACTCAAAGCTGCAATGTCAATATTGTACTTGTTAAGCTCGCTCGCAACCAGGGCAGTGCGTCTGCGGGGTCTGTCAGTTCCATTCCTCACATCAAGAAGTGTGCGTACGTTCCATGTAGCCAGGTTTAGTAGTTTAGAATTATATTTATATTTTCGACCGCGTAATGGGATGCCTTGGCGACTGCGGTGGGCCGCCCAGGAGTGTAGGGAACAGGCAATGTTTGGGTCACCTTTTCTAGACCCTCCCCCCGGCAGGGGGTGAGCAGTGCGGACCCTAAAGAGGGCTGCTCAGTCGCACAAGAAGCTGCCGAAGGTGGACGCTGTTCCAACCCGTCCACACAGCGACCATCACGTTTGTGCCGCCTCCGTGCAGGGCTCAGGCTAGAGGCTGCCAGTCTGATCCAAGACCTGCCCCCGTCGCATTTGCCCTGTCGCCGAAGGACTTGTACGGTGAAGTGACAGCATGCGCAAAGAATGGATTTAATGTGAAGAGAGGGGTGCGCAGACCCTATCTCCACAGCTTCACTCCAAAATCCATTTTCCAGTGGCAGGAGATGAACTCTAGACAACCGGATGGGTGGTGGAATTGCAGGGGGCTGCCAGGTCTCTGTCCTTGGTTGAGCCTGCCTATCGCGTGTCCCCAACGCGGCCTTGTCTTGAGGAGATGAAATGCTCACGGAAGACAACCCACAGGGCAGTGGGGGCACCAGTCTTAGATAATGGCGGACTGAACTCGCCATGTCGAGGAGTATCATTGGCATAAATGGAGTTTTAACAGCGGATCTAGTGATGCCACTCGACTAGTCCCTCCATACCTGATAGACCTCCGCTGTTGGTCCACGGCTACTTATTCGACTGGGGACCACCGCACGGAGCCCCCAGCTTATTTCGTAGCTTACCTTCATATCTGAAGGGTTGTCCATTATCCGCCACCTATGGACGTGGTTGGTAGCAGTCAGCTCTGCCCCAACACACACACACACACACACACACACACACACACACACACACACACACACACACACACACACACACACACACACACACACACACACACACACACACACACTCACACACTGCTGATAGCAATTTCAGCTGAAAGGCTCAATTATTTGTTCGAATTACAGTATGCACTTTTAGTTTCTACCTTTTTTTTCTCTCATTACTGTAATTCCATAAATTACTACAGACTATTGAAGCAAACTGGTAATTTTCATTTACCTTAAAGAATTGTTATGTTCTAAAAATGTAGATAAATCATGTGAAAGAATGTCACTCTTTTCTTTGAAGAAAATATTACTTTGTATGAAGTCACTGAAATTGTTCAAACTGTAAAGATGAAAAGTTAGTATTTTTTGTTTTGGTGTTTGATGCTAGTGTTTTTACTCTCAGTGTGTTCTGAGTGACAGTGTGTGTTATCTCAGTGAGGGTTGTGTAGTGTGTGTTATCTCAGTGAGGGCTGTGCAGTGTTTGTCTGCATGAGCCTGTTTTGGGCCATGTGTTAAGAGTTGTGTTGCTTGGAATGAGTTTTGCAGGTGATGTGAGCTGTTAGCCAGTTAGCAGGACCTACACAATATAAAACTCAAAACTAAGTATTTTGAACACCATCTTTCAAGAGCAAGCGGTTCTCGAATCCTGCAATCCTGAGATTTGAGAAGCAGTCGTCAGTAAAATAAAGGGAACACAGCAATAGTTTAGGATTATACTGCTGTGATATCGTGATAAAGACTAACTTTAACCACTGATTCTTCACATGCTCGTCCTTGGGCAGTGAAAAAATAACTGGCTTTACCTTCACATTGTAGAGCACCGCGTCTTCTGGACATGATGCTGTCCAGTGTCCACAGGAATCAGCTGCAGTGTTTGAGGTTCAGGCTTTCCCTGGTGTCTGTGCGCGCAATACGTGGACGGGCAATATGCTAATGCTTCGTCTTGACGTCAGAACGAAACGGCTTATGACTCGTTTGAAAAACGATTCATTTCACTGACTCAGAGTCGACTCTTACTTTTGAAAGACAATAACTTTATATATACGGTGCACTTTCAGATTTAAAACTTTGCAGCATGTTTTCATTCACTTAGAGCTAGGTTACACACTACATGAAAGGTCATTTTCAAAAATCCATAATAGGGGCACTTTATCACATTTTACCTGTTTTCACACACGTTCCAATATTCTCAAGGTTTTCTGCAAAACTCTACATAAAAATGTCCTCATTTTGCACAGGTTTAACCATGTTCTCATTCAGAAAACACACCGTAAAACTTCAAATAATAGCCCGGGCTTTTATTTTCCCAAATCGTCGAACTGCACCGGCTTGTATTTGAGACAGGCGTCTATATGAGACCGGCCTTTATAATTTAGTGTTGAGATGTTCATTGAGTGTAGGCCTAGTGTCTCTAATCTCTAAAAATCTCCAAATGCTCCACGTGAAACTGCGGTCTTCCGACCTTTTACTATCGTGTCTGTCAATTGATTTTGATTAATATGCGCGAGGGAGAAAGAGCAAGACAGCGCTCGTGTTGTTTGAAGACGAGAGTGCGCGCGGGTTCTCGAAGATTAAATGCAACCCGAAACTAAAAAACAGACCCAGCCTCTATGTGAGACCGGCCTTTATTTACCCATACCTGCAGCCACAGAAGGCGTGTAAAAGAGACAGGCGTCTATTTGTCTATCTTTTTGAAGTTTTACAGTAATATAATTAACTCGTGTCACACTGTGAGCTCGGATGGCACACATTTATCCATGAGTAAACTGATGACACACCAATCAGAATCTCAGGATAATATAAAAATGGCCATGGGTGATTATGTGCTTTGGAAAATGAATCCTAGTGTTGGGAGGAAAAGAGAAAGAGGAAGAGAAAGAGGAGAGGGAAAGAAAAATGTAGGGGACGAGGTCAAAGGACATTTGTTCCGATGAAGTACAAAGCACTATAGTTGACCAGGAATGACCGGGAGGGAAGTGTGTCAACAGGCTCATCTACAGGGTTTTTATATTACTTCCACATACAGTATAATTTTACAGTACAGCAGCAGTACTTTAGATGAGAGAACTTTCACTATCCTATGTACAGTAAATACTGTAGAACATCTTGTACACCCTCAAACTCATAATTGTCAAAACTGACTTGTAGCCAAGCACTTTCTTACATTTAGTTTTTTTGCAGAACTGAGAGACGACTTCTTAGAGGACGGAGAGTCTGTTGTCAGAAGATGGCCGAGGATGCTGCATTTATTTATTTATTTTCTGTACTGTAATTGACAGTATACTGTATTCTATTGCAATTCCAAGTTCATGTTCAATTCTTTGGTATTTCAACTTCTTTTCTAGTGCTTTTCGTCTACTGCAAGATCTTATACAGTAGTGTAATGAAAATAAACTTTTCTTAAAGCTAATTGTTGAATTTCACTGTATCTGCACCCCTTTATTTATGTTGTATACTGTAATAGACATTGAGCTGTAAGATGATTTCTGAATGTTTTTGTAACAGTGTTTTGAATTGATCTCACCAGTGTGTAAGACTGTTTTAGTGTGTGTGTGTGTGTGTGTTTTGAGGACTGTCATGTCTGAGGGCAAAGTTTTTGGTTAACTAAATGGTTTTGAGTGGAGGAAGTATGGGCAAAACGGTTAGAAGTTATGGATTTGTTTTTAGAGTTGTGAGAAAAGGAGGCATAATTTCAAGAAATGTGTTTAAGCAATTGAGGAAACCTGTAAGTGACCAGTCACCATTTGAAGTACAAAAAGACACCCTAATGGGTTACACTTTCAAAGGTCCACTTTAGTCATTCTACTAGCTATAAAGTAATTATGCAACTAATTGTCAAATAACTCTCATTAGAGTATTAGTAGACTGTTGGGTAAGGAGGTGCTACGCCCTGTGGCTCAAAAGGGACGCAACAAAATTGGGACACACGAGAAAGCCAAACTTTTAAAGTAAGTTATTTATTAACAAAAGGAAAACTATACAAACACCATGTAATGTAGCAGTCAGGTGTCAGTAGTGTCATGCTAGATTTATTTATTTGATTGGGACAGTGCATGTTAATGAACAAACATGGAATACATGCATGTAAACATGCTGGATTGTAGCTACAAGCTAATTTCCATCCGTAGCCCCACGTACTAAGATCACACAGGTCACAAAACATTACAGAATAAAATTTACATCTACATCATTTATCATTAAAGTCCTATATACTATACAATATTCACATAAAACTTAAAAATTCATTTAGCTTCACAAACACTCATCCATGTACACATTACAAAATAAAGAAATTTAGAATAAGATACAACATACCCACTAATGTGTGCAACTTTGGTTTGCCCATAGACATTTTTTCAATTGGACTTTAAACGAGCTATATGTAGGGCATTCCAGCCCGATCTCACGGCAATTCGACCTCACTCGTACAAATTCGTACGATTTTTGCTAATTCGTACATATTTTACGAGTTACCAAATTCGTATGAATTCGTACGAATGACCTACCCCTGACCCCGCCCCTAAACCTACCCATCACGTGGGTTTAGACAAATCGTACGAATTCGTACGAGTGAGGTCGTATGAATTAGCCACCTTTTAATCACTCGTACGAATTCGTACGAATTGGTCGTGAGATAGCGTTGGGCATTCTCTCAGTGTTATAGGAAGACTATTCCACAGGTTCCCGCCCCGGACAGACAGGACCGTCTGACCGAAGGTGGTACGCCTGTGGGGTATTATTAGGTCTCCTCTGGTGGAGGCTCGTGTGGTCCTCTGCGAATTTTCTTTAGATTTAATAAAGTCCTTCAGCGGTGGAGGAGCGAGGGAGTGTAGAACCTTGTAAATCAGACAGGCCATTTTCAAATTGATCATATTTGGAAAATCCAGTAGTCTATGTTTTTTCAGAACATGACCATAGTGGTGGGATGGCGTTTTTTTATCGAGTGTTTTTAATGCCTTTTTATAGAGACTTTCTATGGTCATAAGTGTTGTGGGGCAAGCAAGAGACCAGGTAGTCAAGCAATAGTCAAAATGAGAAATAATCATTGAATAAAAATGTTTTAGCTGCACCCATGGTTAAATTATTAAGGCCTTGTCCACACGGACACGGGTATTTTTATAACCGGAGTTTTTCCTACAGCGTTTTAAAAAAAAATCCCGTCCACACATGCTTGGTCTCTGTCTACATGAAAACGTAAAAACACGCAATCAAGCGCGGTCAAGAGCATGTCACGCCACCAGGCGCCGATATAAACCTTAACCCTAAAGCCACGTTGGCCAATCAGAAGCGCAAATCTGATGTCAAACACAGCTGATAACGGCGCACACTCTGACGTCGCAAGGCAAAAACCCCGGTTTCACTGTCTACACGACAACACTGTAACCGGCGTTTCTGAAAATCTTCACCCTGGCAGGGGTTTTCAAAAATGTTCGGTTTCAGTGCGTTTTCGTGTGGATGAACGGACGAACGGCCGAACCGCGTAAAAAAAGTCACGGTTATAAAAATACCCGTGTCCTTGTGGACAGGGCCTAAATTAGATGGGAATTGCATGGGAATTTAATGTGCTGTAGAGTCATGATGCATGCAAAAAAGAAACATAACCAAGCAAGTAACAAAAGCATGCAAATCATATATGCCGCCCGCATCTGCTATCCGCCTTGCTTCTTTTAAGGCTATCAAAACCTTTGACATCAACAACATTTTTCACTTCAAATAATCAGAAACTCCCAATAGTTAAACATCCAAAACCCTCTACAGCACAGCGTTGCCCTCAGGCAGTGGAACGTTTTCTTAAGCCCTGTGTTCAGTACATTTTTCTTTAAATTATTGCATCCAATTAGAATTATCAATAAAATGTTCCCAAATGAGCCAAGAAATTATAAAATATAATTGATCATGTGCCATCAAAATGCATGCAGTAGTAGAGGGTTAAAACAAGATAAATTTCCTTGAGAATAAAATTAGGTATATTAATATATATATTATAATTAAAATTATAATATTAAGACTTTCTTGTCAGAGAATGTACCTTGAATTAGTTATTCCATTGGAAAATTGTTTTTATTTTAAGCATAATCAAATGGGCTCAAATATACTGTAGTGTTTAAAAAAAAACAAAAAAACAAAGTATAAAAGCAGTACGACAAATTGTCACAGATAGTGAAGAGTCAGACAGGTGAGTTACAATATAACAGTGATTTATTAGGAACAGAAGCACGGAGGCCAGCAGATGTAATTGGTTAGTTAGAATGCAATGAAGATATGTCAGATGGAACTTAGCTGATGAATAATTAAAACTGTCCTTTACAGATGGTGGTCGGAATGGGCTGGATGGAAGTCTATGGAGAGAGTCTCTGGTGATGGCAGATGAAGAACGGAGTCGGAGAACGGGCATTGAGGGTAAGTAGCTCAGGTAAGTATAGAGGTAGAGTCTGTGTGTCTAGGTATAGACGAGACCAGACGAGGATGTAAAGGGGAAGTGAATGTTTTATAGGAAGCAGGTGATGAGGAGCAGGTGTTGTGAATCAGTAATCAGGGGAGAGTGAACGAGTGGGCGGAGCGTGCAGGTCTGCTGGAGCCGTAACACAATTGCTATAATATACTGTATTTGTCAATGTTGGTTGCAGCACAAAATGAAAAAATTGTGCAGCTGTCTTTATTAATAACAAAATCAAAATAACAAAATGCTCAGTTATCTCAGAACACAAACAGAACCAGCAGCGTACATTGACAATAACGAACAAGGAATAACTTGTTCTAAAATATTTTAAGCTGGCTATTATAAAACCTCTTATTAAAAAAAAACAATAATCCTAGAGAATTAGTCAATTACAGGCCGACCTCAAATCTACCTATTCTGCCAAAGATACTAGAAAAGACAGTATCTTCACAACTATGTTCCTTTTTAGAAAGAAATGATATCTGCGAGGATTTCCAGTCCGGATTTAGACCATACCATAGCACTGAGACAGCTCTCATCAGAGTCACGAATGATTTGCTCTTATCATCCGATCGTGGTTGTATCTCTCTATTAGGGTTACTCGATCTTAGTGCTGCATTTGATACTATTGACCACAGCATTCTTTTAAATAGACTTGAAAATGTAATTGGCATTAGTGGAATTACACTAGCATGGTGTAAATCACACTTATCTGACCGTTATCAGTTTGTAGCAGTAAATGAAGAGATGTCTTATCCATCACAAGTTCAGTATGGTGTACCACAAGGCTCAGTACTAGGACCGTTGCTGTTCACTCTGTACATGCTACACACACAAACACACACACACACACACACACACACACACACACACACACACACACACACACACACACACACACACACACACACACACACACACACACACACACACACACACACACACACACACACACACACACACACACACACTCTGTACATGCTACCCTTGGGAGATATCATTAGGAAGAATGGGATTAGTTTTCACTGTTATGCCGATGATACTCAGCTCTAGATCTCTTCGCGCCCCGACAAAACTTATCAATTCAAGAAATTAACGGAATGAATAGCTGATATAAACATTTGGATGACTAGTAATTTCCGATTACTTAATTCTGAAAAACAGAGTTTCTAATGATTGGACCAAAAACCTCCGCATGTACTAACCTAGTATACTGTCTAACAATTGATGGCTGCTGTGTCAAGTCCTCGTCATCGGTTAGGAACCTGGGTGTGCTCTTTGATACCAATCTTTCATTTGAAAGCCTAGTGTCTAGCATCTGTAAAACCGCATTCTTCAATCTTAAAAATATATCTAAATTACGGCATATGATTTCAATAAAAAATGCGGAACAGTTACTTCATGCATTCATGACCTCAAGGCTAGATTATTGTAATGCTATTATGGGTGGTTGCCCTGCACGCATAATAAACAAACTACAGCTGTAGTTCTGTAGTTCAGCTGGAGTTCTGCTGTAGTTCTGCTGTAGTTCTACTGGAGTTCTGCTGTAGTTCAGCTGTAGTTCCGCTGTAGTTCCGCTGTAGTTCCGCTGGAGTTCTGCTTGAGTTCTGCTGTAGTTCTGCTGGAGTTCTGCTTGAGTTCTCCTGTAGTTCTGCTGTAGTTCTGCTGGATTTCTGCTGGAGTTCTGCTGGAGTTCTGCTGTAGATCTGCTGGAGTTCTGCTGTAGTTCTGCTGGAGTTCTGCTGTAGATCTGCTGGAGTTTTGCTGGAGTTCTGCTGTAGATCTGCTGTAGTTCTGCTGGAGTTCTGCTGTAGATCTGCTGGAGTTCTGCTGTAGTTTTGCTGGAGTTCTGCTGGAGTTCTGCTGGAGTTCTGCTGTAGATCTGCTGGAGTTCTGCTGTAGATCTGCTGGAGTTCTGCTGAAGTTCTGCTGTAGATCTGCTGGACTCCTGCTGTAGTTCTGCTGAAGTTCTGCTGTAGATCTGCTGGAGTTCTACTGTAGTTCTGATGTAGTTCTGCTGTAAGGCAAGGCAAGGCAAGGCAAGTTTATTTATACAGCACATTTCATACACAATGGTAATTCAAAGTGCTTTACATAGAACAAATTTAAATAATCAAAACAAATAAGAATAATTAAAACAGTTTAGAATAAAAAATAAAATAAAGTACAGTAAAAACAGTCGGACACAGTGGCACAGTGTTCATTCAGTAAATGCGGAGCTAAACAGATGTGTTTTGAGTCTGGATTTGAATGTGACTACTGTAGGAGCACATCTGATCTCCTCTGGAAGCTGGTTCCAGCTGCGGCTGGCATAACAGCTAAAAGCAGACTCTACTTGCTTAGAGTGAACCCTTGGTATTTCTAACTGATGTGATCCTAATGATCTGAGTGATCTGTTAGGTTTATATTCAGTGAGCATATCTGCAATATATTGAGGTCCTAGCCCATTAAATGATTTACATACCAGTAATAATACTTTAAAATCAATCCTAAATGTAACTGGGAGCCAGTGTAGAGACCTGAGGACTGGTGTGATGTGTTCATATTTTCTGGTTCTGCTCAGAATCCTGGCAGCAGCGTTCTGTATGAGCTGCAACTGTCTTATGGTCTTTTTAGGAAGGCCAGTGAGGAGTCCATTACAGTAATCCACCCTGCTGGTGATGAAAGCATGCACAAGTTTCTCTAAGTCTTGACTGGAAACAAAGCATCTAATTCTTGCAATATTTTTCAGATGATAGTATGCTGATTTAGTTATTGCTTTGACATGACTACTGAAACTAAGGTCTGACTCTAGATACACACCAAGATTCCTGACTTGATTTTTAGTTGTTAGACCCCTAGCGTCAAGGTATGCATTCACCTTGAGAACTTCATCTTTGTTTCCAAACGCAATGACTTCAGTTTTGTCTTTGTTTAACTGAAGAAAGTTTTGGCACATCCAACTGTTTACTTCATCAATGCATTGGCACAGGGAGTCAATGGGGCTGTAGTCGTTAGGCGATAGGGCTAAGTAGAGCTGTGTGTCGTCTGCATAGCTGTGGAAAGCAATTTGGTTCTTTCTCATTATTTGGCTCATTGGGAGCATATACAGGTTGAACAGGAGTGGTGCAAGAATTGAGCCTTGAGGGACTCCGCAAGTCATGGATGTCCACTCAGACTTATGGTCGCCTATACTCACACATAATAACCTCTCCCTTCTAAGTATGACCTGAATCATTTTAGGACTATCCCAGAAAGCCCCACCCAGTTTTCCAGCCTGTCAAGAAGTATGTTGTGATCGACAGTGTTAAATACAGCACTGAGGTCGAGTAGTACCAGCACTGATAATTTGCCTGTATCAGTATTTAAGTGAATATCGTTTATTATCTTTATGAGCGCTGTCTCTGTGCTGTGATGCGATCGGAAACCAGATTGAAAATAGTCAAAGTATCCATTCAAGCTTAAGAATTTGTTCAGCTGATTGAAGACAAACTTTTTCAATGATCTTACCTATGAAAGGAAGATTTGAGATCGGTCTATAGTTGCTTAAGATGGTCTTATCCAGATTGCTCTTTTTCAGGAGGGGCTTGACAACTGCAGTTTTCAGGGAGTTTGGAAAACTACCAGAGAGAAGTGAGGCATTTACCAGTTCTAGGAGATCTGCTTCTAAGCTGTTTAACACACTTTTGAAAAAAGATGTGGGAAGTGCGTCAAGGGCACAGGTTGATGTTTTAAGGTGCTGTACGGTTTCTTACAAAATTTTACCACTAATTTCTTTAAAATCAGACATAGTAACTACTTTCTGCGGTTGTGGTCTGATCTGTCTGACCCCAGAGCAACTCAAGGATGAGCTGATCACCTTTCTGATATTACTGATTTTCTCAGAGAAGAAAGAAGCAAACTCACTGCACTTGCTGTCTGAGAGCATTTCACTGGGAATCTGGCTATCATCAATTACACTTTTAACTTTTGAGTAAAAAGAATCAGTAGATCCACTGGAGATCCGCTGGAGTTCTGCTGGAGTTCTGCTGGAGTTCCGCTGTAGTTCTGCTGTAGTTCTGCTCAAGTTCTACTATAGTCCCGCTGTAGTTCTGCTGGAGTTCTGCTGTAGTTCTACTGGAGTTCTGCTGGAGTTCTACTGTAGTTCTGCTGGAGTTCTGCAGGAGTTCTGCTGTAGTTCTGCTGTAGTTCTGCTGGAGTTCTGCTGTAGTTCTGCTCGAGTTCTACTATAGTCCCGCTGTAGTCCCGCTGGAGTTCTGCTGAAGTTCTGCTGTAGTTCTGCTGGAGTTCTGCAGGAGTTCTGCTGTAGTTCTACTGTAGTTCTGCTGGAGTTCTGCTGTAGTTCTGCTGGAGTTCTGCTGGAGTTCAACTGGAGTTCTGCTGTAGTTCTGCTGTAGATCTGCTGGAGTTCTGCTGGAGTTCTACTGGAGTTCTGCTGTAGTTCTGCAGTAGTTCTGCAGGAGTTCTGCTGGAGTTCTGCTGGAGTTCTGCTGGAGTTCTGCTGGAGTTCAACTGGAGTTCTGCTGTAGTTCTGCTGTAGATCTGCTGGAGTTCTACTGGAGTTCTGCTGTAGTTCTGCTGGAGTTCTACTGTAGTTCTACTGTAGTCCCGCTGTAGTTCTGCTGGAGTTCTACTGTAGTCTCGCTGGAGTTCTGCTGAAGTTCTGCTGTACATCTGTTGGAGTTCTGCTGGAGTTCTGCTGTAGATCATTTGTAGTCCCGCTGGAGTTCTGCTGGAGTTCTGCTGTAGTCCCGCTGGAGTTCTGCTGGAGTTCTGCTGTAGTTCCGCTGGAGTTCTGCTGGAGTTCTGCTGTAGATCTGCTGGAGTTCTGCTGGAGTTCTGCTGTAGTTCTGCTGTAGATCTGCTGGAGTTCTGCTGGAGTTCTGCTGTAGATCTGTTGTAGTCCCGCTGGAGTTCTGCTGGAGTTCTGCTGTAGTCCCGCTGGAGTTCTGCTGGAGTTCTGCTGTAGTCCCGCTGTAGTTCTGCTGTAGTTCCACTGTAGATCCGCTGGAGTTCTGCTGGAGTTCTGCTGTAGTTCTGCTGGGGTTCCACTGTAGATCCGCTGGAGTTCTGTTGTAGTTCTGCTGTAGTTCTGCTGGGGTTCTACTGTAGTCCCGCTGTGGATCCGCTGGAGTTCTGTTGTAGTTCTGCTGTAGATCTGCTGGAGTTCTGCTGTAGTTCCACTGTAGATCCGCTGGAGTTCTGTTGGAGTTCTGCTGTAGTCCTGCTGGAGTTCTGCTGGGGTTCCACTGTAGATCCGCTGGAGTTCTGTTGTAGTTCTGCTGTAGTTCTGCTGGAGTTCTGCTGTAGTTCCACTGTAGATCCGCTGGAGTTCTGTTGTAGTTCTGCTGTAGATCTGCTGTAGTTCTGCTGTAGTTCCACTGTAGATCCGCTGGAGTTCTGTTGGAGTTCTGCTGTAGTTCTGCTGTAGTTCCGCTGTAGTTCCACTGTAGATCCGCTGGAGTTCTGTTGTAGTTCTGCTGTAGTTCTGCTGTAGATCCGCTGGAGTTCTGTTGTAGTTCTGCTGTAGTTCCGCTGTAGATCCGCTGGAGTTCTGTTGTAGTTCTGCTGTAGATCTTCTGGAGTTCTGCTGGAGTTCTACTGTAGTCCCGCTGTAGATCTGCTGGAGTTCTACTGTAGTCCCGCTGTAGATCTGCTGGAGTTCTGCTGTAGATCTGCTGGAGTTCTGCTGAAGTTCTTCTGTACATCTGCTGGAGTTTTGCTGTAGATCTGCTGGAGTTCTGCTGTAGATCTGCTGTAGTTCTGCTGGAGTTCTGCTGGAGTTCTACTGTAGTTCTGCTGGAGTTCTGCTGGAGTTCTACTCTAGATCTGCTGGAGTTCTGCTGTAGTTCTACTGTAGTTCTGCTGGAGTTCTGCTGGAGTTCTACTCTAGATCTGCTGGAGTTCTGCTGTAGATCCGCTGTAGTTCTGTTGTAGTTCTGCTGGAGTTCCACTGTAGTCCCGCTGTAGTTCTGCTGTAGATCTGCTGTAGTTCTGCTGTAGATCTGCTGTAGTTCTGTTGTAGTTCTGCTGGAGTTCTGCTGGAGTTCCACTGTAGTCCCGCTGTAGTTCTGCTGGAATTCTACTGTAGTCCCGCTGTAGTTCTGCTGGAGTTCTGCTGGAGTTCTACTGTAGTTCTGCTGTAGATCTGCTGTAGTTCTGTTGTAGTTCTGCTGGAGTTCTGCTGTAGATCTGCTGTAGTCCCGCTGTAGTTCTGCTGGAGTTCTGCTGGAGTTCTACTGTAGTCCCGCTGTAGTTCTGCTGGAGTTCTGCTGGAGTTCTACTGTAGTCCCGCTGTAGTTCTGCTGTAGTTCTACTGTAGTCCCGCTGTAGTTCTGTTGTAGTTCTGCTGTAGATCTGCTGTAGTTCTGCTGTAGTTCCACTGTAGATCCGCTGGAGTTCTGTTGGAGTTCTGCTGTAGTTCCGCTGTAGTTCCACTGTAGATCCGCTGGAGTTCTGTTGTAGTTCTGCTGTAGTTCTGCTGTAGATCCGCTGGAGTTCTGTTGTAGTTCTGCTGTAGTTCCGCTGTAGATCCGCTGGAGTTCTGCTGGAGTTCTGCTGGAGTTCTGTTGTAGTTCTGCTGTAGATCTTCTGGAGTTCTGCTGGAGTTCTACTGTAGTCCCGCTGTAGATCTGCTGGAGTTCTGCTGTAGATCTGCTGTAGTTCTGCTGTAGATCTGCTGGAGTTCTGCTGAAGTTCTTCTGTACATCTGCTGGAGTTTTGCTGTAGATCTGCTGGAGTTCTGCTGTAGATCTGCTGGAGTTCTGCTGAAGTTCTGCTGTAGATCTGCTGGAGTTCTGCTGTAGTTCTACTGTAGTTCTGCTGGAGTTCTGCTGTAGTTCTGCTGTAGATCTGCTGGAGTTCTACTGTAGTTCTGCTGTAGTTCTGCTGGAGTTCTGCTGTAGTTCTGCTGTAGATCTGCTGTAGTTCTGCTGGAGTTCTGCTGGAGTTCTGCTGGAGTTCTGCTGTAGATCTGCTGTAGTTCTGCTGTAGTTCTACTGTAGTTCTGCTGGAGTTCTGCTGTAGTTCTGCTGTAGATCTGCTGGAGTTCTACTGTAGTTCTGCTGGAGTTCTGCTGTAGATCTGCTGTAGTTCTGTTGTAGTTCTGCTGGAGTTCCACTGTAGTTCTGCTGTAGATCTGCTGTAGTTCTGTTGTAGTTCTGCTGTAGTCCCGCTGTAGTTCTGCTGTAGATCTGCTGGAGTTCTACTGTAGTTCTGCTTGAGTTCTGCTGGAGTTCTGCTGTAGATCTGCTGTAGTTCTGTTGTAGTTCTGCTGGAGTTCCACTGTAGTTCTGCTGTAGATCTGCTGTAGTTCTGTTGTAGTTCTGCTGGAGTTCCACTGGAGTTCTGCTGTAGATCTGCTGTAGTTCTGTTGTAGTTCTGCTGTAGATCTGCTGTAGTTCTGTTGTAGTTCTGCTGTAGTCCCGCTGTAGTTCTGCTGTAGATCTGCTGTAGTTCTGCTGTAGTTCTGCTGGAGTTCCACTGTAGTCCCGCTGGAGTTCTGCTGTAGTCCCGCTGTAGTTCTGCTGGAATTCTACTGTAGTCCCGCTGTAGTTCTGCTGGAGTTCTGCTGGAGTTCTACTGTAGATCTGCTGGAGTTCTGCCGGAGTTCTGCTGGGCGGGTGAAGCCCTTAAGAGAGAGTCAAGCATAGGGACCGCATTACAAAGCATGCATTCAGTAGGGGAGGTTTCTACCACACACACACACACACTCTATACTTCATCCGGCCTCTCACATGTATTGCTTTGATCGTTACTCTGCACTAATTTAAATCAGTCTAATTACTGCAGGTTCCTCATCTCTGACTCCTGCACCTTTTGTTGCAAATAAACAGAGCAAATTTTGTATTAATGAATGAGTATGTTTTTAATTCCTGTCTGGATGGCGAGCAGCTGTGAGCTGCGTGTTTATGGAGGGGCGCCTGCAGATTTCACTATAGCTGTTTACAAGAACCAATTTGAACAGTTATTTCAGATGAACAGTTTGCCTCCTCTAGTTGACTTTTTCTCTCTGGTCTAGGCCTGAAATATACTTAATGCAAGCACACAAACTCAGAAATGAATTCCTGGCTAACGAACAGTCAGCATGTTAGCCATACTTACAAACTTACAAAGCTCAGACAGGCTCTTCAAACTGTCTGCGATGTTATATGAACATTCTGCATGTATGCAGATGTTGCTACATTATAATTCCTATGCATATTTAATTGTTAAATCTTATATTCCAGATGTAAATTTAGTTTTCTTTGTTTTGTGAATTGCCCAATCTGTTTCTGATATAGTTGATGATGCTAACTATATCCTTTTTTTGTGCTTAGGCGAACATGTAATTGACTCTGTACATTTAGGATTCTGTATTTTGTATTTTTACAGTTTTACGTTATTCCTTGGGCAGTAAACCTGGAAGCAATCCCTGTGTCTGTTGTCTTCGGGAGGCGTTATCTGACTGCATACTCAAGCAAGGCTTTTGAGATAAAGGGCAGAACTTTCGCTCTGCCGTGACAGTCCCACTATTACATACGTGGAAACATCATTTAATTGTGTGCATTTAAAAAATAATGTAATTTTGACGTTAAAAGACGTAAAAATGTTATGGTTAAAACCTGTTAATTTGTTAACGGTAAGTTCTCTTACTCTACACAGTGAAAAACTGTAATATATAATTGGACATTTCATGTAATTTTACAGTGAAATACTGTTTGATGTACAGTTTTTGGGATCTCATTTAAGTCATCTCATAATGTACAGTGGAAAGCCATAAACTGACATTCCCAGAATTCCCAGTGTGACACTTTACATTTGATGGGTTTTCATTGTAATAATTGTTTCTTAATTCTCTTTTTTTTAATCAGTTGTACATTAGGGTTTTATGTTCCATCTTATGTTGTCAAATTAATGTTAATTGCATTATTTTAGAGTTGTTGTGTGTGTTTCCATGATGGTGTTTTGTGCATCTTCTATATATTAGTGTTTATGTCAGATTGTTGAAAAGCTGCTTGTGATGAACTTTGATCCATCATGTTGGTTTCAGTTTTACCTTCAGTGTTATTATGGTGGATGTCAGGATGTGTTGAGGTACAAAACAGATTTTAGTAATTTGGTAAACAGTATTATTTAATTTAATGATTTTATTTAATTTATTTTTTTACTGTAGATATAAGTAAAAAAACAAAAAACAATTGACAAATAAAATATATCCACAGCAGAATGTTATCGTGTACAATATTACATTTTACATGTAGTAGTTCTGATGAAAAAAATAATAATATAAAAATGCCTGAATTCCCCTGTGTTCATGTATGTCTACTGCTGGAAACTGCTAGTAGACAAACAAACAAATGAGTGTGTGAAAGTGTGTTTTATTCCAAAAGCGCTTGTATCTGAAGCTCAGCGGCCTGCGTGTGTGTTTCTGTGTGTGTGATTGGCAGAATGAGAGCATCAGAGTCCCACCCATCTGCGTCCACCATTATCTCACAGTGTTAAATCGCCCTCAGATCTGGACTTTTGTCGTAATCCGTTCTTCAGAATGTCGACCTGTGAGATATGCAAACACAAGCGGCCTAATCAGATTCAGATACGAGCTCTGCTTGGACCCGACACCAACGTCTAATATCGCTGATGTGAGCGGGATAATCTCAAATAAAACTCTTTGGATGCTGATCGGCTGCATGTTTCTCTCTGACTCTGAGGAGTCTATGAAACTGATAGTGAGGAGATTAAAAATTTAATCTAGAAATCCCTCCTCGTCTTCAGCTGTGCGTAAAGAGCCTCTGGGAACTTGTATGAAGCAGAAACGCTCTGATTAGTTACTGAATTCTGGCTGAACTGCTGTTAAATTACCGTGTGATGGTGAATTTGAGCTCTCAGATACTGCAGATTAAGCTTCGGGATAAGATCATGTTTGATCTGTGGCAGTTCAGTCTCTCAGCAGCAGGGGGAGACAGAAGCCAGTCCTGCGGTCCAACACTCATGCTAGTGTTCTTACACTTGACATCTTATATGGAGCGGGAGAACCACATCAAAGGAAGATTTCACCCTACAATTAATATTCTGTCATCATTTACCCACCCTTTCTGTTGTTGCAAACCTACTGTTTTCTCTGTAACACAAAACAAGAATTTCCAAAAGAATTGCATTCAGTTGTTAGCATATCCTAATAATAATACAAGCAAAATTGATACTTTTTCTTCTAAAATGTACTCCAATGATCTTGTTGTTTTATTTGCAACTTTGAAAATCACTTTTTACAGTGTTGCTCAAATTATGCTTTGTACTGTGATTTTTCAATTTTGGATGAACTATTCCTTTAAGCCAGGAACCAGGAGCTCCAGCCTGGAAGTCCCCAGTCTTGATTAACTGGTGTGTTTAACTGGGCTTGATTAGGGGTTCGGGTGTGTTTAACATGGCTTGATTAGCAGGTTCGGGTGTGTTTAACTGGGCTTGATTACCGGGTTCGGGTGTGTTTAACTGGGCTTGATTACCGGGTTCGGGTGTGTTTAACTGGGCTTGATTACCGGGTTCGGGTGTGTTTAACTGGGCTTGATTACCGGGTTCGGGTGTGTTTAACAGGGCTTGATTAGGGGTTCGGTTGTGTTTAACTGGGCTTGATTAGCAGGTTCGGGTGTGTTTAACTGGGCTTGATTACCGGGTTCGGGTGTGTTTAACTGGGCTTGATTACCGGGTTCGGGTGTGTTTAACTGGGCTTGATTACCGGGTTCGGGTGTGTTTAACAGGGCTTGATTAGGGGTTCGGTTGTGTTTAACTGGGCTTGATTAGCAGGTTCGGGTGTGTTTAACTGGGCTTGATTACCGGGTTCGGGTGTGTTTAACTGGGCTTGATTACCGGGTTCGGGTGTGTTTAACTGGGCTTGATTAGCAGGTTCGGGTGTGTTTAACTGGGCTTGATTACCGGGTTCGGGTGTGTTTAACTGGGCTTGATTAGGGGTTCGGGTGTGTTTAACTGGGCTTGATTAGGGGTTTGGGTGTGTTTAACTGGGCTTGATTACCGGGTTCGGGTGTGTTTAACTGGGTTTGATTACCGGGTTCGGGTGTGTTTAACTGGGCTTGATTAGGGGTTCGGGTGTGTTTAACTGGGCTTGATTAGGGGTTCGGGTGTGTTTAACTGGGCTTGATAACCGGGTTCGGGTGTGTTTAACTGGGCTTGATTAGGGGTTCGGTTGTGTTTAGCTGGGCTTGATTAGCGGGTTCGGGTGTTGTAACCAACTCCCTACTATACCTAGGTAAAGGCTACACAAAAGAAAGGGGTTCTACCCATTGAAAATTGTCTGTTACAAATCACACCAGAATCTTCAGGTCATGAGAGAACCATCTGACTTATTTAATGCTGCTTAACTACACAGTGAAATGAAAAAACCCCATCAAAAATAGCCATATGAATTAACAAAACATTGAAAAGAAACCAAAAGAAAACACAAAAAATATACATTGACAATCATAAGCAGCTTGTTTCACTCTCAGATGGACACAATAGTAACATTCCAATATTACCCATTCCTTTAAATACTCCTCAATTCCATAGACAACATTACTTAGGTGATCACATAAAGCATGACTTATCTGTTAGAGTCCATAGGTGCATGAAAGACCTAGGCCAAGTCTCTGCTGAAATTGGTTCGAAAAGTCTGAGTCCAAGCAATAGCAGTAGAATAAATCCAATCCAAAAATGGTGCATGGAAAAAATCAGTATCCACTTTCATCCAGTCCCTTCATTCATTTTTTGCAAGTAGCCACCTTTCTCATTCCTGCAGGTGTTTTCTACAGACTCCAAACAAAGAGTATATAAATATTTTTTCAATGTTTAGCAATATGTCAAAACATCACATGTCAAGCATAAAATACATTCACTTAACATTGTGTCCCGTCAGTAGTGGAGGCCCTCAAACAGTTAAATCAACATCTCCCCATAGCACCTGTTCTCCCTACTTCTACTCTCCCTCTTTTAAAGAAACCACGTCCTAGCGACAACATTCTCCCCGGTGACCCCAAGTGGCCGGGAGAAAATTACACCCTGTAATAGTGGAACTGTTACAGTGTGTTTAACTGGGTTTGATTACCGGGTTCGGGTGTGTTTAACTGGGCTTGATTAGGGGTTCGGGTGTGTTTAACTGGGCTTGATTACCGGGTTCGGTTGTGTTTAACTGGGCTTGATTAGGGGTTCGGGTGTGTTTAACTGGGCTTGATTACCGGGTTCGGGTGTGTTTAACTGGGCTTGATTACCGGGTTCGGGTGTGTTTAACTGGGCTTGATTAGGGGTTCGGGTGTGTTTAACTGGGCTTGATTAGGGGTTTGGTTGTGTTTAGCTGGGCTTGATTAGCGGGTTCGGGTGTGTTTAACTGGGTTTGATTACCGGGTTCGGGTGTGTTTAACTGGGCTTGATTACCGGGTTCGGGTGTGTTTAACAGGTTCGGGTGTGTTTAACTGGGCTTGATTACTGGGTTCGGGTGTGTTTAACAGGTTCGGGTGTGTTTAACTGGGCTTGATTACCGGGTTCGGGTGTGTTTAACAGGTTCGGGTGTGTTTAACTGGGCTTGATTACCAGGTTCGGGTGTGTTTAACAGGTTCGGGTGTGTTTAACTGGGCTTGATTACCGGGTTCTGGTGTGTTTAACAGGTTCGGGTGTGTTTAACTGGGCTTGATTACCGGGTTCGGGTGTGTTTAACAGGTTCGGGTGTGTTTAACTGGGCTTGATTACCGGGTTCGGGTGTGTTTAACAGGTTCGGGTGTGTTTAACTGGGCTTGATTACCGGGTTCGGGTGTGTTTAACAGGTTCGGGTGTGTTTAACTGGGCTTGATTACCGGGTTCGGGTGTGTTTAACAGGTTCGGGTGTGTTTAACTGGGCTTGATTACCGGGTTCGGGTGTGTTTAACAGGTTCGGGGGTGTTTAACTGGGCTTGATTACCGGGTTCGGGTGTGTTTAACAGGTTCGGGTGTGTTTAACTGGGCTTGATTACCGGGTTCGGGTGTGTTTAACAGGTTCGGGTGTGTTTAACTGGGCTTGATTACCAGGTTCGGGTGTGTTTAACAGGTTCGGGTGTGTTTAACTGGGCTTGATTACCGGGTTCTGGTGTGTTTAACAGGTTCGGGTGTGTTTAACTGGGCTTGATTACCGGGTTCGGGTGTGTTTAACAGGTTCGGGTGTGTTTAACTGGGCTTGATTACCGGGTTCGGGTGTGTTTAACAGGTTCGGGTGTGTTTAACTGGGCTTGATTACCGGGTTCTGGTGTGTTTAACAGGTTCGGGTGTGTTTAACTGGGCTTGATTACCGGGTTCGGGTGTGTTTAACAGGTTCGGGTGTGTTTAACTGGGCTTGATTACCGGGTTCGGGTGTGTTTAACAGGTTCGGGTGTGTTTAACTGGGCTTGATTACCGGGTTCGGGTGTGTTTAACAGGTTCGGGTGTGTTTAACTGGGCTTGATTACCGGGTTCGGGTGTGTTTAACAGGTTCGGGTGTGTTTAACTGGGCTTGATTACCAGGTTCGGGTGTGTTTAACAGGTTCGGGTGTGTTTAACTGGGCTTGATTACCGGGTTCGGGTGTGTTTAACAGGTTCGGGTGTGTTTAACTGGGCTTGATTACCGGGTTCGGGTGTGTTTAACAGGTTCGGGTGTGTTTAACTGGGCTTGATTACCGGGTTCGGGTGTGTTTAACAGGTTCGGGTGTGTTTAACTGGGCTTGATTACCGGGTTCTGGTGTGTTTAACAGGTTCGGGTGTGTTTAACTGGGCTTGATTACCGGGTTCGGGTGTGTTTAACAGGTTCGGGTGTGTTTAACTGGGCTTGATTACCGGGTTCGGGTGTGTTTAACAGGTTTGGGTGTGTTTAACTGGGCTTGATTACCGGGTTCGGGTGTGTTTAACTGGGCTTGATTACCGGGTTCGGGTGTGTTTAACAGGTTCGGGTGTGTTTAACTGGGCTTGATTACCAGGTTCGGGTGTGTTTAACAGGTTCGGGTGTGTTTAACTGGGCTTGATTACCGGGTTCTGGTGTGTTTAACAGGTTCGGGTGTGTTTAACTGGGCTTGATTACCGGGTTCGGGTGTGTTTAACAGGTTCGGGTGTGTTTAACTGGGCTTGATTACCGGGTTCGGGTGTGTTTAACAGGTTCGGGTGTGTTTAACTGGGCTTGATTACCGGGTTCTGGTGTGTTTAACAGGTTCGGGTGTGTTTAACTGGGCTTGATTACCGGGTTCGGGTGTGTTTAACAGGTTCGGGTGTGTTTAACTGGGCTTGATTACCGGGTTCGGGTGTGTTTAACAGGTTTGGGTGTGTTTAACTGGGCTTGATTACCGGGTTCGGGTGTGTTTAACAGGTTCGGGTGTGTTTAACTGGGCTTGATTACCGGGTTCGGGTGTGTTTAACTGGGCTTGGGGCAGGACTCCTGCTTTAACTCATGTTTTGTGGCGAGGCCTATAGATGGCGCTCTTCCTCCTTGATCCTCAAGCATGGGCGAGTGATCCCAAGTTCAGAAAAGACATTTGCACAATCCCAAAGATCCATCTCCGCACTAATGACACTGAATTTCAAGACATCTCGTTTTTGTGAGGTAAATATATGGGCTCGGTTGCTCAGTAAGTGGTGTGTAACCCAATAAGAAGACAGAAGTCAGTGTGTGTGTTTGATGTGCATTAGACTTTGAGTGTCTGGACACACTCCATTCGCTCATCGGCTTCTTACCAGCAATTACAGTAAATGTTCTCCCACCGGTGGACTTGTGTCTCGTGACCAATTAAATGCTGCGGTCCTACATGCAGGACTAAAGCTGTTAATGGTGAAAATTAGATTCTCAACTTTTCAAAGCCTTTTCCAACCTAGTTTTATTGCATTTCTGAAGTGAATCTGTCTGAATGGTGGCAGAATTTCATTACGGTTTGTGCTTTACGTTTGACTAAATGCATCCAGGAGATTTGTACATTAAACAGTGAACTAACTAAAGTGCTGTAAGTAATGCAATTGTAGGGATACAGAGAGAGAAGAGAGAACTGTTTTCCAGACGGAAACTGACAACAGAAACGCTCTCACGGCAAACATGTGTTCGCAGCTCGAGTGAGCCGTGGCTCGTGCGCTCAGACCCGGCACGCACTTATAAACACCGGATTCAACACGGCACTCCTGCGATCTCATCCTACGTCAAAGTGAAGAGCGACTGATGATGGCAGAACTGATGTGGAAATCTTCTTATATAAGCATCCAACCCTTGCAGCATACACCAGTTAATACATTAATTCAACATTTATGAAAATGTAAAGGCAATCGGAATATGCATTATTATAAATAAGAATAAGAAACAGTTAAAATGCTTTGCAGTATTTGTATCACGGAAATTAATTCTTTTATTTTACCAATGATTTCCTGAAAAAAAAAGGCCTAAACACACAGACGTTGTAGAGAAACCGGTCGATCCGAGATGACTTCATCCGAGCCATAGAGATATTAGTGGCATTCTGTAACGAGTTCCTGCGTTTGAGTTTAAGATGAACTGAGACTTTTAAAGAGGGAGGATTTAGGAAAAACTTGAACACATACAACCTTTTATAAAAAGTTTGGAGGAACATTTTGCAAACTCTTGTACATTCACATTCAGGATTATTCTACAAACGTCTTTATAAAGGAGGCCCTGTTTTTTTTAAGCCATAAAGGACCAATTATTGTAGAGTATTCCCCTGAAGGCAAGTCGTGGAGACAACACAAGTGCAGTTTACTTCCAACCATAACAAGATCAAACATAAAACCAAAACATGAACATAGACGTGACGCTTACCAACCGTGATTACAGTGAAACAAAACTTGACAAAGACACATGGCAAACATGAGGGCTTAAATACACACGAGACTAATGACAAGACAAGGGACACCTGTGAACAATGAAACAATGAACCAATGACAACACGACACACCAGACAAACACATGGCCGGATCACATGACTGTAACAGGCGATCACATGACAGACATGACACATGACCAAACCGTGACGACATCATGTGTACCCTGAGCTGATGCAATAAACATCCTCCACAAACACCCTCCAAAAAACAGGGAAAAAATATACTGATTATGATTTTAACGTTATTTGCAAACATTTGATCACAATACTCAGTGTTTTTGAATGGCTGTTGACAGGGAAAGATGCTTTTGCCCCATAAATAAACACAGATTCAGATCAGGTCGAAATAGGTTGTTAACAGTAAAAACATTGTTTCACTCATTATATGATTAGATTGCCAAACGCTCTTAAATAAAAGTGGATAAAAAATGCTAAATAACCATATTTATTCCTGAGGTGATAAGCGGACGCCACTTGCTGAATTAAACATAATTTCACCGATTGTTTGGGAAGATTACACGGACACACTGCACAGTATCCAGTAGTGCACCAGTATTACATTCCAAACACAGTCATACAGAAAAAACAGGATAATTATTATTTAATTGATTTGAAAGCATTTTTTTTACAAATGTCATTAAAGTAATATTTGAAAAGCATAATTCAATCAGGAGGATGCAGATGATGCGGACGGAGTGAACAGAAGCCAGAGTGAAAACCGTCTGAATGTCTTTGGGTTTTTCTTTCGCATCTGTCAGATTCACTCAGCAGAGAGAGACTCAGAGCGAACGAGAGACTGTCTCTCTCTCTTCCAGCCTGAAACAAATGAACACGTTCTCCTCCGTAAAGTCTCCCTGACGCTGATGAATGGCTCCGGAGATCAGCTCTGAAAATCTGATGGATTTCAGATCAGAGAAATGCTTAGACAAACTAATGCATGTGATTATATTTTCCAACTCAAGTCCATTGGTGGCTGTCTCATTACAACATCATTACATGTAATTGCGGAGAAAATTACACCGTTTGCACTTTTCTTTCTTTCTGCATGTGTGTGTGTGTGTGCATTTTTAGGAGGTGATGATGGGAAGTGTGTTTGTTGAGAGATGATGCAATTGAATTAGTTCCTTTGTAAGTGAGAACGTTCTGAGGTGAGCGTTATCGCCATACAATGTGTGTGTGTGTGTGTGTGTGTGTGTGTGTGTGTGTGTGTGTGTGTGAGTGTGAGTCTGAGTGTGTGTATGTGTGTGTGTGTGTGTGTGAGTGTGAGTGTGTGTGTGTGTGTGTGTGTGTGTGTGTGTGTGTGTGTGTGTGTGTGTGTGTGTGTGTGTGTGTGTGTGTGTGTGAGTGTGAGTGTGTGTGTGTGTGTGTGTGAGAGTGTTCGTCTGTGTGTGTAAGTTGTTGGGTTAGCAGACAACCTATTTTGTGTTGCTTCTGGTTATATCAGTTCATCCCAAGGAAAGTGTTGTTGCTCAGATGTTGTTCTTTAATAGAGTTCTCAGTTCTGCTTAATTTAAATATCAAATTTTGTCTCAGATATTTGTTCTAAAATTCATGAGGAGAAATAAAAACGGACTCAAACGAGTCTCTAGCCATCATCCAGTAAGAGTCTAGAGCTATAAAATGAACGTGAATCATTTGATTTGAGTTCATATTGAGATCTCTGACTTCTGATCTCAGATCTCTGAAACTCTACGAGACACAAGAGAAAAATACACTCGGTTCATTCGTATCGCTTTCTATGAGAAAAACCCCTGACGTATTTAAGGGAGAAACCATTTGTGATTTTTCTTTCCTGTGGGACCAAGCAAAATTAAACAAATAAATAAAGTCTGGTAAGATCTCTGTAATAAAAGGCAGAGCAGAAACATCTACACAAGCGATAAATATACATAATTAATATATACATATACATAATTAAATAACTAAATAAGAAATCTAATTTAACTGTTTTAGTAAAACACTGGAGGACTAAATATCGAGTTTTGTGAAATCCACTGATCTTTCAAAAAACATGCTTTATTTGTTCTTTCTCTCCAGTTCACCACTAGAGGTCAGTCTTTCATCGGCCATTGCCTTTGTTTCAGTTCATCAACACTCGTTCTTCTGAATCTCTCCTTCTCCTGCTACTCTTCTGGCTTTTTAAAACAATCTTAATTGGGCTTTTCTGCTCTTTTGCAGCCTGCTCTCTGCCGGACACACACACACACACACACACACACACACACACACACACACACACACTCCTGACGAATGTGATGTTTCGTGTGCATGTTAATGGGTGGCTCAGGCATCAAACAGCATACATTAATATTTACGGCCGCTGTGATTCTTGTTGTGTTTTTGGTCTCCGGGGGCGACGGCACATTCTTGCACTCAACAATCTCCTGTTTTCTTCATGCTTTCAATAAATTTTGATATTCCTCACTGTTTTTCTCTCTCTGTAATGTGCGCGGTTCAGTTTGAGGGCCGATGTGAAGGAAACGGCATCAAAGAGAATCCTAATTGAGCCGAGTCTTTTGTTCTGCTGAAATCTGGATTGTCTTCAGACTCTTCAACTCCCAAAACATTCAGAGAGTAAACGGCGTTTAACCTGCTGAGATCAGGAGAGTCACGTGTTCATAACCATCGGCCTACAGGAGAGTCACGTGTTCATAACCATCGGCCTACAGGAGAGTCATGTGTTCATAACCATCGACCTACAGGTGAGTCAAGTGTTCATAACCATCGGCCTACAGGAGAGTCAAGTGTTCATAACCATCGACCTACAGGAGAGTCACGTGTTCATAATCATCGGCCTACAGGAGAGTCAAGTGTTCATAACCGTCGGCCCACAGGAGAGTCACGTGTTCATAACCATCGACCTACAGGAGAGTCAAGTGTTCATAACCATCGGCCTACAGGAGAGTCACGTGTTCATAATCATCGGCCTACAGGAGAGTCACGTGTTCATAACCGTCGGCCCACAGGAGAGTCACGTGTTCATAACCATCGGCCCACAGGAGAGTCAAGTGTTCATAACCATCGGCCTACAGGAGAGTCACGTGTTCATAATCATCGGCCTACAGGAGAGTCAAGTGTTCATAACCATCGGCCTACAGGAGAGTCAAGTGTTCATAATCATCGGCCTACAGGAGAGTCAAGTGTTCATAACCATCGGCCCACAGGAGAGTCACGTGTTCATAACCGTCGGCCCACAGGAGAGTCACGTGTTCATAACCGTCGGCCCACAGGAGAGTCAAGTGTTCATAACCATCGGCCTACAGGAGAGTCACGTGTTCATAATCATCGGCCTACAGGAGAGTCACGTGTTCATAACCGTCGGCCTACAGGAGAGTCACGTGTTCATAACCATCGGCCTACAGGAGAGTCACGTGTTCATAACCATCGGCCTACAGGAGAGTCACGTGTTCATAACCATCGGCCTACAGGAGAGTCAAGTGTTCATAATCATCGGCCTACAGGAGAGTCACGTGTTCATAATCATCGGCCTACAGGAGAGTCAAGTGTTCATAACCATCGGCCCACAGGAGAGTCAAGTGTTCATAACCATCGGCCTACAGGAGAGTCACGTGTTCATAATCATCGGCCTACAGGAGAGTCAAGTGTTCATAACCATCGACCTACAGGAGAGTCAAGTGTTCATAACCGTCGGCCCACAGGAGAGTCACGTGTTCATAACCGTCGGCCCACAGGAGAGTCAAGTGTTCATAACCATCGGCCTACAGGAGAGTCACGTGTTCATAATCATCGGCCTACAGGAGAGTCACGTGTTCATAACCGTCGGCCCACAGGAGAGTCACGTGTTCATAACCGTCGGCCCACAGGAGAGTCACGTGTTCATAACCATCGACCTACAGGAGAGTCAAGTGTTCATAACCGTCGGCCCACAGGAGAGTCACGTGTTCATAACCGTCGGCCCACAGGAGAGTCAAGTGTTCATAACCGTCGGCCCACAGGAGAGTCAAGTGTTCATAACCATCGGCCTACAGGAGAGTCACGTGTTCATAATCATCGGCCTACAGGAGAGTCAAGTGTTCATAACCATCGACCTACAGGAGAGTCAAGTGTTCATAACCGTCGGCCCACAGGAGAGTCACGTGTTCATAACCATCGACCTACAGGAGAGTCACGTGTTCATAATCATCGGCCTACAGGAGAGTCAAGTGTTCATAACCATCGGCCCACAGGAGAGTCACGTGTTCATAACCATCGACCTACAGGTGAGTCAAGTGTTCATAACCATCGGCCTACAGGAGAGTCAAGTGTTCATAACCATCGGCCTACAGGAGAGTCACGTGTTCATAATCATCGGCCTACAGGAGAGTCAAGTGTTCATAACCATCGGCCCACAGGAGAGTCACGTGTTCATAACCATCGACCTACAGGTGAGTCAAGTGTTCATAACCATCGGCCTACAGGAGAGTCACGTGTTCATAACCTTCGACCTACAGGAGAGTCACGTGTTCATAACCATCGACCTACAGGTGAGTCAAGTGTTCATAACCATCGGCCTACAGGAGAGTCAAGTGTTCATAACCATCGGCCTACAGGAGAGTCAAGTGTTCATAACCATCGGCCTACAGGAGAGTCACGTGTTCATAACCATCGGCCTACAGGAGAGTCACGTGTTCATAACCATCGGCCTACAGGAGAGTCACGTGTTCATAACCATCGGCCTACAGGTGAGTCAAGTGTTCATAACTATCGGCCTACAGGAGAGTCAAGTGTTCATAACCATCGGCCTACAGGAGAGTCACGTGTTCATAACCTTCGACCTACAGGAGAGTCACGTGTTCATAACCATCGACCTACAGGTGAGTCAAGTGTTCATAACCATCGGCCTACAGGAGAGTCACGTGTTCATAACCATCGGCCTACAGGAGAGTCACGTGTTCATAACCATCGGCCTACAGGAGAGTCACGTGTTCATAACCATCGGCCCACAGGAGAGTCACGTGTTCATAACCATCGGCCCACAGGAGAGTCACGTGTTCATAACCATCGGCCCACAGGAGAGTCAAGTGTTCAAAACCATCGGCCTACAGGAGAGTCACGTGTTCATAACGATCGGCCTACAGGAGAGTCACGTGTTCATAACCATCGACCTACAGGAGAGTCAAGTGTTCATAACCGTCGCCCCACAGGAGAGTCAAGTGTTCATAACCATCGACCTACAGGAGAGTCACGTGTTCATAATCATCGGCCCACAGGAGAGTCACGTGTTCATAACCATCGGCCCACAGGAGAGTCACGTGTTCATAACCATCGGCCCACAGGAGAGTCACGTGTTCATAACCATCGGCCCACAGGAGAGTCACGTGTTTATAACCATCGGCCTACAGGAGAGTCACGTGTTCATAACCATCGGCCTACAGGAGAGTCACGTGTTCATAACCATCGGCCTACAGGAGAGTCACGTGTTCATAACCATCGGCCTACAGGAGAGTCACGTGTTCATAACCATCGGCCTACAGGAGAGTCACGTGTTCATAACCATCGGCCTACAGGAGAGTCACGTGTTCATAACCATCGGCCCACAGTAGAGTCACGTGTTCATAACCATCGGCCCACAGGAGAGTCACGTGTTCATAACCATCGGCCCACAGGAGAGTCACGTGTTCATAACCATCGGCCTACAGGAGAGTCAAGTGTTTATAACCATCGGCCCACAGGAGAGTCACGTGTTCATAACCATCGGCCTATAGGAGAGTCACGTGTTCATAACCATTGGCCTACAGGAGAGTCAAGTGTTCATAACCATCGGCCTACAGGAGAGTCACGTGTTCATAACCATCGGCCTACAGGAGAGTCACGTGTTCATAACCATCGGCCTACAGGAGAGTCAAGTGTTCATAACCATCGGCCCACAGGAGAGTCACGTGTTCATAACCATCGGCCCACAGGAGAGTCACGTGTTCATAACCATCGGCCCACAGGAGAGTCACGTGTTCATAACCATCGGCCTACAGGAGAGTCACGTGTTCATAACCATCGGCCTACAGGAGAGTCACGTGTTCATAACCATCGGCCTACAGGAGAGTCAAGTGTTCATAACCATCGGCCTACAGGAGAGTCACGTGTTCATAACCATCGACCTATAGGAGAGTCAAGTGTTCATAACCATCGGCCTACAGGAGAGTCACGTGTTCATAACCATCGGCCCACAGGAGAGTCACGTGTTCATAACCATCGTCCTACAGGAGAGTCACGTGTTTATAACCATTGGCCTACAGGAGAGTCACGTGTTCATAACCATCGGCCCACAGGAGAGTCACGTGTTCATAACCGTCGAACACGTTCATAACCATCGGCCCACAGGAGAGTCACGTGTTCATAACCGTCGACCCACAGGAGAGTCACGTGTTCATAACCGTCGAACACGTTCATAACCATCGGCCCACAGGAGAGTCACGTGTTCATAACCGTCGACCCACAGGAGAGTCACGTGTTCATAACCGTCGAACACGTTCATAACCATCGGCCCACAGGAGAGTCACGTGTTCATAACCATCGAACATGTTCATAACCGTCGACCCACAGGAGAGTCACGTGTTCATAACCGTCGAACACGTTCATAACCATCAGCCCACAGGAGAGTCAAGTGTTCATAACCTTGTTCACGGTCCAGCTTCAACACATGTTACATGTATTTATATATATATATATATATATATATATATATATATTTAAGTAACAATTATAATGGAGGTCAATGGTTTCTCTGCGTTCCAGACAGTTCAAATGTGAAGCTCGTATATTTTTCTTGAAGAACTTCACATGAATTTATCAGTTAAAAGCCTTATTTATTAATTATTTAAGAGTGTTATGTTTTTTTTCCCTCCATGTCAACAGTCCCTTTCTAGGATCTTTGAACAAATCATGCAAACGTTTTCTGGTTCAGTGGTGTTACATGGCCATGAATACGATTAAATATAAAGACTCGAGTGAACATGTTTTTAATTGTTGTGCTCATACTTATGAGTGTGTGTTTTCATTTTTGTCCCTGTGCACTTTTTTTTTTTTTTTACAAACCGAGGGAAGAATAAACATGTTTTCGGTGTCCTGCACGCAGAAGCTGCTGATAGAGACGGATTCATGAACCCAGAAAACTTCTGTGATTCTCCATCCTCTCGTTCATCGTTCTGTCCGTCTCGGCATCATGTGGAGGAGTTTCTCTTCTGGAAGTTGCTCTAATTTTATCCTCGATCCTCTCATCATTCACTCGCAGTGTGTGTGTGTGTGTGTGTGAGTGTGTGTGTGTGTTTCTGTCAAACTCACAGATCACATCAGACACAAAGACCACGGAGTCACTCTTCTTCATTTACTGCAATTTATAAATAACTAATAAATAAATAACGTTTAATTCAGAAAGATTTGAGCATAAAATCTGAATGTGTAAGGGATTTATTAAAAAATATTATTTTCACCATTTCAAACACCTTTCACCTTTTTTTTTGCAGTTCACTTAAGATTGTTTTTAATAAAAGTGCAAGTATTGCATGTAGTCTTTACAGTAATATGAGCTGTGCTGCATGTGTGATATGTTATGAATATATATAGACATCTCTTTCCACCGCAGGACGCTTCTGTCTGTCACTGTGTGTCGCGTCAACAACACACACACACACACTGCGCTTCTGACCCACTTACACACACCGAGAGAGAGGCCGTTATAAACATCTGATCTTCAACACAGACACTGCATTACTGAGGAAACATGAACTTGAGAAAGGTTGAGTAAATCACTACTATAGTTGAGATGAAGTTCTGGCCCGTCCGTCACTCGCCCTCCTCAACTAATCCACTGATACCACAACAAATTACCAGAAAAACTGATTACATATTCTTATCATTTACTGTGGAAAGAAGTCAATAAATAGTGTGAATAATTTTTAGGGCCTTAAGAAATGTCTCAGTGGCCTCGCTGTAATCATTATGCTGAGATTATTTTTAAATGTTATCTGTAATTTCATGGTCTAATTCAGCCGCTGTTTGGCTCCACAGATTCTCCGAAGACTGAGAATCGGGAAAAACACCAGGATATCCCAGCTTTCCCAGCGTTCTCAGCAGTGTGAGGAAAAACGGGGAAAACACCAGGATATCCCAGCGTTCCCAGCGTTCTCAGCAGCGTGAGGAAAAACGGGAAAAACACCAGGATTTCCCAGCGTTCCCAGCGTTCTCAGCAGTGTGAGGAAAAACGGGTCAAAAACACCAGGATATCCCAGTGTTCCCAGCAGCGTGAGGAAAAACGGGAAAAACGGGAAAAACACCAGGATTTCCCAGCGTTCCCAGTGTTCTCAGCAGCGTGAGGAAAAACGGGAAAAACACCAGGATATCCCAGCGTTCCCAGTGTTCTCAGCAGTGTGAGGAAAAACGGGGAAAACACCAGGATATCCCAGCGTTCCCAGCGTTCTCAGCAGTGTGAGGAAAAACGGGGAAAACACCAGGATATCCCAGCGTTCCCAGCGTTCTCAGCAGTGTAAGGAAAAACGGGTCAAAAACACCAGGATATCCCAGCGTTCCCAGCGTTCTCAGCAGTGTGAGGAAAAACGGGGAAAACACCAGGATATCCCAGCGTTCCCAGCGTTCTCAGCAGGGTGAGGAAAAACGGGAAAAACACCAGGATTTCCCAGCGTTCCCAGCGTTCTCAGCAGCGTGAGGAAAAACGGGTCAAAAACACCAGGATATCCCAGTGTTCCCAGCAGCGTGAGGAAAAACGGGAAAAACACCAGGGAAAACGGGAAAAACACCAGGATTTCTCAGCGTTCCCAGTGTTCTCAGCAGCGTGAGGAAAAACGGGAAAAACACCAGGATATCCCAGCGTTCCCAGTGTTCTCAGCAGTGTGAGGAAAAACGGGGAAAACACCAGGATATCCCAGCATTCCCAGCGTTCTCAGCAGTGTGAGGAAAAACGGGTCAAAAACACCAGGATATCCCAGCGTTCCCAGCAGCGTGAGGAAAAATGGGAAAAACACCAGGGAAAAACGGGAAAAACACCAGGATTTCCCAGCGTTCAGAGCATTCCCAGCAGCGTGAGGATAATCGGGAAAAACACCAGGATTTCCCTGCGTTCTCAGCAGTGTGAGGATAATCGGGAAAAACACCAGGATTTTGCAGCGTTCCCAGTGTTCCCAGCAGTGTGAGGAGAATTGGGAAAAACACCAGGATATTCCAGCGTTCCCAGCAGCGTGAGGAGAGTCGGGAAAAACACCAGCATATCTCAGCGTTCCCAGCAGCGTGAGGCTAATCGGGAAAAACCCCAGGATATCCCAGCGTTCCCAGCAGCGTGAGGAAAAATGGGAAAAACACCAGGATTTCGCAGCGTTCCCAGTGTTCCCAGCAGCGTGAGGAGAATTGGGAAAAACACCAGGATATCCCAGCGTTCCCAGCAGCGTGAGGAGAGTCGGGAAAAACACCAGGATCTCCCAGCGTTCCCAGCAGCGTGAGGAGAGTCGGGAAAAACACCAGGATATCCCAGTGTTCCCAGCAGCGTGAGGAAAAATGGGAAAAACACCAGGATTTCGCAGCGTTCCCAGTGTTCCCAGCAGCGTGAGGAGAGTCGGGAAAAACACCAGGATCTCCCAGCGTTCCCAGCAGCGTGAGGAGAGTCGGAAAAAACACCAGGATCTCCCAGCGTTCCCAGCAGCGTGAGGAGAGTCGGGAAAAACACCAGGATATCCCAGTGTTCCCAGCAGCGTGAGGAAAAATGGGAAAAACACCAGGATTTCGCAGCGTTCCCAGTGTTCCCAGCAGCGTGAGGAGAGTCAGGAAAAACACCAGGATATCCCAGCGTTCCCAGCATTCCCAGCGTTCCCAGCGGCGCGAGGAAAACAGAAGATCCGAGAGGGAGATCAAGCTTCAAAAGAGCGCATTAAGGGTTTTCTTTTAGAACGGTGTCGTGTTAGCGGCCGCTAAGTTAATCACTAATGATCTTTGCAACGAAAGTGAATCGATCAAAACTAACTTTATCTGGACAATAACTTTATTCTAGAGCTGCTGTAAAGCCTAAACACTCTCTGTTACTGTAATCTCCTGTTATCACTGTAAAGCTGCTGTGAAACTCTATACTGTTTAAAGCGCTGTATAAATGAAGGTGACTTGACTTGACTTATTGCTATGATTATTTTTTACATGCGAAAAAGCAAATTAAACAATGAAACAGAAACACTGTTCCTGTGACTATTGTTAATCTAGCATATGCTACATAATTAACATGAAACGGAAGAATAGTGTAAGGCGTGTGATCGGACACGCTCTCATTCATGGGAAGAGCTGAGAAATGATAAACGTGATAAGATTTATTTGCTATCCTAACTATGCATGATTACAGGATCAGGTAAATGTGATTTATTTTCTTTATTTCTGCTGGAATGTAAAGTATCTTAATAATGTAAGTGTCATAATAATGTTACGTTTAAAATGTTTATAGCTAATTCTGGCTTCAGAGCAAGTGTGTGTGTTACACTCCTGACACTGTGATCTGATTGTGTGAGACCAGTGTCACCTCTGTCAAACTTACAGTCCATGTGTGTGTGTGTGTGACATAATAAACATAATAAACATAATAAAATGTGTTTTTTTGTAAAATATAAAAATGCAGAAAGTGTTGTGTGAAGGGTAGGTTTAGGTCGGGTTAGTGTGTGTGTGTGTGTGTGTGTGATGGGTAGGTTTAGGGGTCAGACTAGTGTGTGTGTGTGTGTGTGGTAATCTCAGTCCCTGTGCAGTCGTTCTCTCTGCGCAGCTCTAGATTGCTCTCTCTCTCTCTCTCTCTCTCTCTCTCTCTCTCTCTCTCTCTCTCTCTCTCTCTCTCTCTCTCTCTCTCTCTCTCTCTCTCTCTCTCTCTCTCTCTCTCTCTCTCTCTCTCTCTCTCTCTCTCTCTCTCTCCCCCTCTCTCTCTCCCTCTCTCTCTCTCTCTCTCTGATTGTTTAAACTGCAGCTTTGTGATTCTTCACTCCTCTCTCACAGCTGAGACCTCGAACACTCGAACGGCTCGATCGCCCATCGCCTGGAACGGCCCGTTGTTCCTCTTCCAGCAGGGCCCGGGGCCGGTGGGGACTCGTGGTATCCGGCGTAATCTGTGTTTCGGTGGCTGGCCGTGTTTGAGCTGGTCTCTGGCGATCCGGGAAGAATGAAGCGCTGGAATCACAGGCTCACAGAAGCGGCTGTAATCCGGGCCGATCCTCACGACTTCATGAGCAGAAGATCCACTGTCCTCTAACGCCTCACTGTAATAATCACATTCATCACGTCACACTGCCACACTCCAAATCTGTTTATTAGATTAGACTTGGCTTTCAGCTTTTTATTTTTGTCAAGCCCAATATTTGGAATAAAACTATTTGCTGATGGTTGTTGTCACTGAATGACGCTTCTAAATATGAACTGACCATTTCAAATCCACTTTAGCAGCTTATTGAGACACGACTGCGTCTTTCCAAGGTCAAACGCTGCAAAAACTTCTAAAAACAAACTACTTCTGAATATTAAACGCCAGCATCACACTTTGATTTTGCAGGAACTTTCATTTGAATGCAGTTATAAAATTCACATAATAATTTACACTCAATAACACCACACAAATAAATATACATTGTATTAATATTATTCCATAATATAAATAATCAACATATCTTAAAGACATTTTAGAAAATTGCTTTATTGTCATTTCTGCATTATTAATAAAAAAAAATTGATAATACTTCACAATAATGTTCACTAGTTAATGTATTAACTAACATGAAATGACAATAAGCAATACATTTGTTACAGTATTTATTCATCTTTGTTAATGTTAGTTAATAAAAATACAGCTGTTCATTGTGTGTTCATGTTAGTTTACAGTGCATTAACTAATGTTAACAAATACAACCTTTGATTTTAATAACGTTTTTATCTAATTTTAATTTAATTTTTATCTAAACAAGCATTTCAGAATGTTAAAAGCGTGATTTTAAGAGACAAGAAATATTTAACTTGGATTTTTAAAATGTATTTCATTTATAATATATATTAATATGTAATATATAACATAGAAATATATATATATATATAACATTAATTATATATAATAACATAATTATTCAGCTATAACACGTGAATACTGGCCGAGATCAATGTTTGAGTTATCTATCTGTGATGTTTGATGTGTGTGAGTCGTGGTGCTTTATGAAGTTCAGCTGAAAGCGTCATTAGCTTGCGTACAGTGGAGCCCATTTGTGTCCATTTGCGTGCGGCGTCTCGTGCAGCTGAGAGTGGAGACGCTGTAATGACCGCCTGTCACAACACTCGCAGGGAGGCCTGCACACACACACACACACACACACACACACACACACAGATCAGCCCCTGTCAGTCGCCGCACTGGCAACCTGTAATTCCCACACGCTTCCGTCCGGCTCCGTGGATAAATGGCACTCGATGCGCAGTGGATCTGCAGGGTTGTGTTTAATAACAGCGAGGAGCGAGTGAGAGTTGTGTTTAATAACAGCGAGGAGCGAGCGATATCTGCGGGCCGGCCGGGTTAAGAGGAATCTGTCATGACGGCTCAGCCGTGCTCTAATCTATTCACTGAAACTCTCCATCTTTTCAGCTAGCCGTCATCAAGGAAACACAAAACAATTAAGGCCTCTCGCAAATTGTTTAAATGTTTCCATGTTTGCCATTTTCCCTTTTGCTCTTTGTGGCTCAACGCAGCCCGTCATCTCATTGCTGTGTGTGTGTGTGTGTGAGAGAGAGAGAGTGTGTGACTGTGTGTTTGTGTGTGTGACTGTGTGTGTGTGAGTTTATTTTGGGGACAAATTTGTACCCAGAAGTGACCAAAACCTGACAAAATCTCCAAAAACGTCTCGGTTACGTATGTAACCCTCATTTCACTGAAGGAGGGAACGGGAGACGTTACGTAGATGTGCCGACGTAATTGGGATCACTTCAGGAGCCCTATCATCTTCGAGCATGTACAGAACAAGCCCATGCGCATTAGTGTGTGAGATCTGCATCTTGCGCCCCGCAGCGCGGGTATAAACACGGAAGCGGACGCACACACCTTTTGTCTTTCACTGAGGAGCCGAGATTGTGACGCCGTACAGCGATGGTCAGGAACCGTAACGTCTCACGTTCCCTCCTTCAGGGAACGAGGGTTACATTCGTAACCGAGACGTTCCCTTTCAGTCGGTCATGTTTGACGTTACGTCGGCGTGCAAACGTAATTTATATCCCTATGGAACACGCCACGGTTGCTGCCATACCCAGCGCCCTACACAAGACTCTCAGACCAGAGGCATCCGTGAAGACCACAGAATGCCTGGACACCTGTTCTAGGGGAACACCTGCCCGTAGAAATGGAGGGTCCGACCACGGGCTGAGAGTTTGGCGACAGTGCGGTATGATGCAAACCCGGCACAAGCAGCTCTGCCACGCCCATCTCGGGACTCGACCGTAGAGCGAGTGTTGGAGCGGCCTCATATGAAGCAATCCGAGCGGCGTCACAGCGGCTGCAGATGCCATGTGCCCCAGGAGCCTCTGAAACAGTTTCAGTGGGGCCACTGTCCAGTAACGTGCGGTGAAATCTTGTCATGGGTAGGCTGTGACCTATCAATGTGGCATGCATGTTCATATATTCATTCAGTTAATGTAGCAACCCAAGTTCATATCAGGCATCATCACATCGCTGCCTACATACAGCAAAGCCAGTCATATGTGAGGCTAATGCACAATCAAATCGAATAATCAAATTAATGGACACATATCTTATGACTATACAACAAACAAATGTTTTGTGCGGGACATAGTAAGAGAGGGAGGCGGCGCCGGCGCGGTGTCAGCGAACCGACAAGCAGCCTGATCACTCCTTCAAAATGCGCAAACGCGCACAGACAGCCACACACACACTATAGGTCTGGTGACGGCGCACCAGGATTTGAATAGGCTACAGTCAGAAAACATCGTGTCAGCAGTACAGCTTTAAAGTACAAAAACAGCTTATTCGCTCCTACAAACTGTGCTAGGCGCACACACCGAGACGCAATGAGCGTCTGGCGACGGCGCACCGGGATTAAAAAAAGAGAAATAGAAAAACAGCATTTTTAACCCTTACGAAATGCACCATAATCGCACAAATAGACATACAGTACAAATGTGGCAGAGGTGACGGTGCACCAGGGTATGGAAGAGTACCAGTCATTGAGGTACTTGAGAATGCGTACACCATGCTCGCTCATGGGAGCAATGGCCGCCTCCGCGACTTTTGTGAAGACACAGGGCGACAGGGCCAGCCCGAAGGGTAAGACCTTGTACTGATACGCCCGCCACTCGAACGCAAAGCGAAGAAACGGTCTGTGTCGAAGTGGCCTGAAGTGCGGTCTGAGAGTGTGGTGCAACACGTACCTGCTTCCGTCAAGGGCAGAGTGAGTGTGCGGAGGCCTCTTGGGTGCGTCCGGGACACAGCCACTGCTGCTTGCTGGCGATAGAAGAGTGGCCTGAGGGTGACATGGCAAAGCGTCGTAAACCGCCAAGCGCGCCCTCTTGGGACCCAGAGGTTTCAGAAATTGCTCTTTTATTGAAATTGTGGGTGTCCGGGGGTCAGTGGCGGAACAAAAAGAAAAGGATTCTCCACCCGGGGGAAGGAGCGGCGTGTTCACCCTCTTCTGAAGAGCAGTCTTGTCCACCTCCGGTTCACCCGTCCCGGAGGAGCTCTGGGTCAGAACCAGCCTCATGCATGTCCATGAACCATGGCATGGAGGGCGGACGCTGCCTGTCCATAAGCTCTGTAAGCATTCGCTGTGAGACCGGACGCAAACTTACAGGCTCTGGACGGGAGGCGTGGATTACCCCGCCAATTGCATCGCGATGGCCCGGTTCCCATAAGGGGGCAACGCAGTCGAGTCTTCATCCCCAGAGGACTGAAGCTCCCCCTCCGATGCTGCGATCGACATCTGGTCGTCAGTGCGAGCCCCGAAGGAACCAGAAGGACCAGCGTGCTCCACCGGCTGCTGTGAGGCCTGAGGGTCCACGGAGATTGCCTCTGCGGAAGGGTTAGGAAGCCCTCACAGTAATCCTCAGATCCCCCTGGCTAAGCGCCGAAGTAGCCTTATTCTGGCGGCCAGAATAGGCACTAGATCGGGACATAGGCTAGGGGACTGCACCTCCCTTGAGGTAAGCAAGTCTCGACCTTAATACAGCAATAGTCATGTTCCCACAGTGAGAACATGAGCTATTCACAAAAGCAGCCTCTGCGTGCTGAATGCCCAATCACGAGAGGTAACTATCGTGGCCGTCTTCTGGCGCCAGGGAACGACTGCACCCAGAAACACACAGGTGGAACGACATCCTGAAAAGGACGCAGTGTCGCACCTGTGTTGCTCTTTTGTGAAGAAAAAAAGCTCTTTTAGATCTCTCAGTAGTGCTGTGGCATCCAGGGAATAGATGACAGCAGAGAAAGTGCAAGATCTCAGGGAACGCCCACCAAACCAACACAGAAATTTGAAATGCTGTGCAAACAGCAGTTGTTGAGCTCTTTAGTTAGCTCGCGCCACTCTCCCCTCGCGCGTCACACCAACACCACAGATGAGAGGCAGAGAGGTCTCTCAGTGCAACTGGTTAGTCTGTATACTGAAGTCAAACAGGAGCTCGGCTCCTCAGTGAAAGACAAAAGGTGTGTGCGTCCGCTTCCGTGTTTATACCCGGGGCGCGAGATGCAGATCTCACACGCTAATGTGCATGGGCTTGTTCTGTACTCGAAGATCATAGGGCTCCTGAAGTGATCCCAATTACGTCAGCACGTCTACGTAACGTCGAACGTGACCGACTGAAAGGGAACCTCCTTTATGGACGTCCTCATCTGTAAATCTGGTATAAAAACAAAGTAATTAAAGGTTTTTTAAAAATGTAAAAATGGAGAAAGTTTTGTGTTAGGGGAGAGAATATACAGTTTGGTTAGTGTGTGTGTGTTTGTGTGTGTGTGTGTGGTAAGTATACTACCATTACTATTTAATGTTACCTTACAATGATGAGTGTCACAGTTTGACTGAAGCGATCTGGAGGACACAGACACACATTGAAGATCCTTCATTAATATTTCTGTCTTGTGTTCCAGTGAAATGATGTAAACATCTTTAAAACAGGATACATTTAAGAAGTGAAATTCTTCGCTTTTTATTGAACTTGTTGGATGATGCCAAACAACATTTAACAAAAGAGAAAGTGTTTTCCATCATGTGGCCGGTGTTTTCCTTCAGCACGACCAGCCAGATATTTCAGCTTAGATGGAAAAGTGAAACGTTCACGAAACCTCATAATACCGTACACATTTTGCAGTGGTAATGGTGTGTCTAATGGAGTGTTGGGAAGCTTTAAAAACACTTAAAAACAGTCATGCTACACCACTACATGGAAAACAGAGATACATTACTGCAAAAGTTTTGAAAACTACTCACAAAATGTGTTTTTCAGTTAAAGTAGTTGGAAGACGTGTATCTCTCCCTCTCCGATGGACCTCCAGTCTATCTTTACTGGCGAAGACACTGGATCGGTTCCTCTGATGTTCTGGAACGTCTGCGTTCTTCCACCAATGATTGTGCTGAACACTGAGTTTCATTGCAAACACACAACCACTGCAGTCTGATGTCAACAAAGCACTTATGAGCTGCTTCTTTTTAATGAGAAGGTCTTAATGAGCAGAATTGTGAGCAAACGGTCTTAAAAGAAACTCATATTGGACTACAACGGCTCATTTGACCACTGAATTCAGGCAGACCGTTACTGCTGTTACTGTCATCACCATTACGTTCTACTTAAATCAGTAGAAATTGAAGTATGTTGCTTTTGTTCATATGATATCATTTTAGGCAGAATTTCTCTGTTTTCTCAAAAGCACTAAACACTAAACCATAATCGCTAAATTTCTACGATTTCATCCCTACCGAAGACACTTTCCAAAATCCCGACTTAAAAAGCACAAAATAAATTCTCTCCAAATGCAGAAAACAGTGGCGGCGTGTATCATTTCTGATTAATGAATTCATTTGAGCTCAACAGCATGATATCAGCAGGAGCGCACATTGATATTCACCAAAACAACAACAAAAACAGGATTCCTTTGAAATGCCCCCAAAAGACGAAACGCAGAAGTTGGCCAAACCTGAGAGAAAAACAGAAGAAATTAGCAGTTGAAGAGCATTTTCACTCTAATTTGTCATCGATGCATAAATCTTGCTGACAGGCAGCAGCGGCGTAATGGCATCGCGTTGGATGGGAAAGCTGTGTAAACTTGCGCAGTTGCAGAAACTGAAAAACTATATGTTGAACATCACCTTATTTGCATAATTTAGCGAAAGCCAATGAGGCAGCACCGTAAGTGTTGGGGGGGGGGGGCAGTAAATGGGTCGCCGGTGGGGATTTCTGCGCTCCGTAGGGGTGGGAAATGAGGAATATTTTTCAAACAGCAGGGGGAAAGGTTTTAAAAGCAGAAACACACGCAGAGATAAAGATGTTAATGCCATGGGGTGCGATGCAGGAAAACTCTCAGCGTTGAGAGAAAGAGTGAAAAATATCAACTAGGCTGCGTAATTTCAGCATTAAGAGGTCATAATCATGCTTCACTCGCGATATTAAAACGCAAGCGCGCGTCCTCTCATGAGACGACTCAAAAGATAAATAAAAAGGAAAGATCATCAGGTAGGTTTGGCTAATGGACTGCA